>NC_057802.1:331514348-331515021 GCF_018294505.1 Triticum aestivum | reverse complement strand
TGTCTTTTTCTCAAGGGGTTCCCAGTTGCATGTCAATCATCGACTCACAACTAGGGTGTGTGTGTTTGTTGAGGACCCTCAGTCGCAAGTTGACCATCAATTCACAACTAGGGGATGTGTGTGTGTTGAGGGTCCCCAATTGCTTGTCGATAACCGACTTGCACTAGAGGTGTGTGTGTGTGTCTTTTTCTCAAGGGGTCCCTAGTTGCATGTCAAGCATCGACTCGCAACTAGGGGTGTGTGTTTGTTGAGGACCCCCAGTTGCGAGTCGATGGGAAACTTGCAACTAGGGGTGTGTGTTTTTTTTTTGGTTGAGGGTCTTGAGTTGTAAGTTTCCCATCGACTCGCAACTAGGGGGTGTTTGTTGACAAGAGTTGACAAAACCCGGGCACATGCAACTGGGACCTCTTGAGAAAACGCCCGTACTCATCATACTCAGCCGTACAACTGCAACTCATCATACTCAGGCGCAACTGCAAGAGGTATGAAGCGCCCGCAACTTAATTGGGAGAGGGTTGTCGGTGATTATCGACGGTTTTTATCTTAGCATCACATAGGTGTGGTTTCTATCATTTCCCTTGACAGTGGGTGCATACAAGCACTTTTTATTTTGGCCCTTTTTGTGTTTTATTTCTCGGAACAAACAAACTATCTTTTGGTATTTCCCGCATGA
>NC_057802.1:331492192-331514020 GCF_018294505.1 Triticum aestivum | reverse complement strand
ATAGTTGTATCATCGTTGATCATACACAATAATTTATTTTGATATAGTCGCCCAGCAAACATTGCCTGTGCAACTAACATTTCTTCTTATATCATTTTTTGTTTACATTTGTTTCTTTTAAATTTCTTTACTATATATATTTTTATTTTTTTCCTTGAGTGAAAAATCAACTATATTATGAAGGTGTTTTTTCATTTGTATATCGTGTCGGGTTTTTGTTGGAGACAATATTTCCTAGAGGAAAATGAAGTTTTTTGGTGTGTCGTTGTGGTGTCTTTACACATGTCGGTCTCGGTGCCAGTTGGTGGTGGTCGTTTGAGCCTCTTGAGATGTCCTATCCACGCTAAAACCATGGAATTGCTGCTATAACACACACATGGATCGGCCCATGAGCTCTCACTCGCTTAGTCAGAGGGTGGGTGTCGCAACTGCAACTGTCACAACACTCACGCAATTGATGCAATCAAATTGGTTTTGCTCAAACATTCAGATTGTTACATGGCTCGCTAGTACCAAGCACCAATATAACCCTAGTTATATTCGCAATGATTTTTGTCCAAATACTTGGTGCACTTTTTTATATGTGACATTTAAAAAAATACATGGTGAACATGTTTCATGCGATAAACATTCTTACATACATACATATTTTTTTTTATTTTTCACAGATTTTTTTTCTTTTCGAGCTGTTTAACATTTTCTTTTTTAGGCAATTCATTTGAAATTTTTTAATAATGTTGGCATAAAACAAGGCAGGGCCCAGGCAAAGGCTCCTCCGAGCTATTGTTTTCGAGCAAGAAAACTAAAAACAACAACAGAAAAACGCTCCCTAAATAAGGGTAAGGGCCCAGCTGCTTCATGCTTCTATTCATCAACAACAAACAACGGACAACTTTCGTTATTGTACACTGGCCCATAAAAACACAACAAACAACGAACGGCCCAGGAAGAAGTAGCGACAATATAGAACGACCACACCTTTTATACACAGATGGATGACGTCATGTGAATGAGACCAATTTATATTTTATTTAGATGAGTTCTAGGCACTCCCTTATATGATCGCCATTCGATGGCAAAAGATATTTAGACCGTCATGTTTAGACATTTTAGGGACAATTTTGTGTTGCGCCTTGAGGCTGTCCTTGGTTGGAGTTGATAAATGGCTCTCCGTCCTCCGGGTCAGAGGCTCCCTGACGCCGGTGCTCCGCCCGACGAATTGACCGGAGTTTCCTTTCCGTCCAGGACCGACCGGCATCACGTGCCGCCCCACCTCCCGCCTCCCGCAATCCGATGCCTGCACTCGCGCCACAACGGCCCCACCAAGCCTCGGCCCGCCATTGGCTCCGCCCTTCCCTGCGGCAGTGGCCCCGTGCCATCCTCCATCCCCTCTGCGTCCCGCGTGAGTGCGAGCGACCGGCACTGCCCGGCGGCCCCCGCCGCTCAGGGACCACGCGGGCGCGGGGTCGGCCTCCGTACGGCGGCCAAAAAAATATGACGACGGGGACGCACGCGACCGTGTTCCGTCTCTCGCTCGCACTGGAGCCGGAGCTCGGAAGGAATAGGGTGACTGGGGCACGCACTCCCAGCGCGCGGCTCATCGGTGCGGGCTTGACTGGGTGAACCAGAACCACCGCCAGTGGCGTGGCAGTGAGTAGAGTGTGGATGAGGAATCGGCCGTCCACACCGCCACTACGCCGGAGGAACCGGGAAGCGTCGACCAATGCGAGCAGTGGTGGGAGCACGTCATGCCTTCATGGCCTCGCTCCTCCGACATTCAGCCAGGAAACACATGCAGCTACATGATGAACCCTTCTCCAAAAAAAAAGGTACGTGATGAACGAAGGACTGTAGTGCTAGGCGAGTAAGCAAGTGCTAGGAAAACCCCATCTTCCTGAAAGAACACAGCCTCCATTGAAGAGAAGGACACGATGGCGCAAGCTGCGGTCGCGGCGTCACAGTTGGAGCAGACCAGCGCGCACTGGCACTGGCACAGCCTACGAGTTAAGTTGCCCAGGCCAGGCCGCCCATGCCCGTCACGCATCGCACCCCGGTAGTTCTTCTCCCCTTGCGCTGCGGCACTGCACACATCCAGCCAGCCGGCGACCACGGCACCAGTTACCCACAGTGCCAAACACGGCAGCAGTTTTGCAGGCGCCGCGCACAGTTTACAGCTACGAGTAAAATGGACGGAGGCGTCCTCGTCCTCGGGGTTCGGTAATTAAACTAGTGGCGCGGGATTTGAAATGGAACCTGCCCCGTAAACCAATGCCAGCCAGTAAATGCGGCTGGAGGAGAGGTTAAACCCGCAGGCTTTAATTACGGCCGGCGAGGCGAGGCGGAGTTAAAAACGCTTTCACGGCGGAATCGGGCGTGGGCTCCCGCAGGGCCTGTCGGGCCGGGGGATCCTATAAGACGGCGCTAACGAACCTCAGCCAGTCCACTCTCCCAAAAACCTCCCCAAACCCCCAAATCTCCCATCCCATCCCATCACCGCTTCCCAGCTCAGCTCAGCTATCTCCGAGGCTCTGCTCATTCTCTTCTCTTCTCCACTCCCGTCCTTGTTCCTCGCGCTTTCGTTTCGTTGCTGCGCTCCACGCTCCTCTGTTCCTCTCGTCGAGTTAAAATTTTACGGAGTTCGAAAACCGTTATTATCCCGGCGCCTCGCGGCAGGCAGAGGGCTTTACTGCGCTGTTACATTTCTGCTCGCCTTTTTTCTAAATAAAAAGAAGGTAAAGAGGAGGAGGAGGCCGTCTTTATTGCCTTCCCCTGCGCCTGCTTCTGCTCGCATCCTCACTCCGTCCTCCTCACTATTGCCGTTCCTTTGGTCTTATTCCCCTGCTGATCCGCGCGCGGAGCAGGAGCGAGCGATCCACCCGCTCAATCGATCGTCAGCTTGCTCGGTTAAGGCTGCAGCTTCCTTTCCTGCTGGGGCCAGGGGGCTCCTTCTGAGCTTTCTACCTGTGTCTTCAAAGGGTTTTTGGGCGAGAGAGACATCGGTATCCTCCTTTGTGTGGTTTCCGCGTTTCCGGTGGTGGCGCGTGCCATGTCGCGGTCGCGTACAGTGCGAATCTACTGGGACGATCCCGACGTGACGGACTCGTCCAGTGAGGACGACGAGGGCTGCGCCGCTCGGAGGGTGGGAAGGATGGTGCGGGAGCTTCCGCCGGCCCCGGCGCCGCTTGTGCAGGCTGCTGCTGCTTCGCCGGAGCAGTGCAGCGCGGGAGACGACGACCTGCCGAGGCGTGTTGGTGGATGTACCGGTGCGCGGAAGAGGCTGGCCAAGGGCGGCGGCTCCGCTGCGCAGAGCACCAAGTTCCGCGGCGTCAGGCGGCGGCCGTGGGGCAAGTACGCGGCGGAGATCCGCGACCCGTGGCGCGGCGTGCGCCTCTGGCTCGGCACCTTCGACACCGCCGAGGAGGCCGCGCGCGTGTACGACAACGCGGCCATTCAGCTCCGCGGCGCCACCGCCACGACCAACTTCTCCACGTCCACCAACTCGGAGGGCGGCCAGGAGGACCTGACGGCGGCCGGGTACGAGTCCGGCGCGGAGTCCTCGCAGGCGGTGTCGTCCCCGACGTCCGTGCTCCGCAAGGTGCCGTCGATGTCGTCCTTGGCGGAGGACAGGGGCGACTCGGAGGCCTGCCAAGGCGACGCCGCCGCTGCTGGCAGCAGCCTCAGCGTTCCGGAGGAGTTGGGCGAGTTCGTGCCGTTCGAGGACGCACCGGTCTACTCCAGCAGCAGCTTCTGGGACTTCGAGCCGCAGTCGGGGTTCCTCTACGCCGAGCCGTCCTCAGCCGAGGAGGCTTCGTGGGACGCGTCCGCCGGCGGCGAGGCCGAGCCGTGGGCCGCGCCGGTGCAGGAGAACGACTACTTCCAGGATTTGCGCGACCTGTTCCCGCTCAACCAGCTTCCCGCGATTTTCTAGACGGGGGCGACGGAGCTTGCTTCCCTATCTTTTTTCGTGTATGTCGAGAGTATTTTGTCGTGTACGTGTGGTGTGTCCCCGTGTATTTGTAACATGTCCGTGTGCGTTGCTGCTTTTCTGTGTTGAGTCGACGAGAAGAGAAATATATGATCCGGGTAAAGTTTCCAAGTGCTACCACTGCTGTGCTGGGTACTATACTACGTCAAAGTTTTGTGTAGTACTGTCTACTCCGATATGATGCAGGGCGTACGTACGTATTGGTGTTGTTCAATGTTCACTCTCCACTCCACTCCACTCCACAGTCCACAGCTACTAGCATGGTGCATGCGTGCTTTGGTTGGCACGGCTCCGCGGCGTGGTCCAAACGCTCCCTGCTCCAAATGGGGAGGCCATGATTTAGTTGCGCAGAAAGCTTGCGGGTTTTGGTGGTCGGTCGGGGCCATGATTTTGTTGGGAAATCATCTGCCTGATCAAACGCTCACTCACACCACCCCGACTTGGGATCGAGGCAGTGCCGTGTCGGAGTTTGCATCGGTACAGTGTCCGCCTGCCGGGCCGGACACCGTCGTGCCATGTCCGTGCGATAGACAGACATGGCCGCTGGCTTCCCTTGTAAGGAGCAGGTGTTTGGGTATTCATGGGCATTTACGCCGGGTGCAGCAACGGCGCGTTTTCCCTGAGATCGGGCTCGGCTCCGGCCGGCCGGGCAGGGAGTTATGACGGCGAGGCCCGTACGCGTGCGCGTGTGAATCTTGTGACCAACAGTGGCGAGAGCGAGGGAGTGAATGCGAATCCAGCGAGCGGGCGATGGCGCGGCGTGCGGGAGGACGGAGAGCGGCGTGGTCCTGCAGGCTGGCTCCTGGCTGAGGCGGTCGGGTCGACCACGAGTCCACGACCCACGTAGCGCCCCCGAGCAAGAACACGTACCACGGTGACCACATGGGGAAGGAGACAACGCAAAAGATAAGATGGCGAAGGAGCTACGTGGCGGCGAGGACGAAGATGCGTACTACTTTTTTTTTTGACAAAGATTTTTTTGGGGGGGTATTTTGAGACAAAGATGCGTACTACTGAAGTGACGGCTCGGTGCCGTTCCGTTTGGACCCTGTGCACTCGTCTCCACGGCCTGCCCGTCAAACAAACGGTGGGCCGGGCCAGCGGTCCGACGCACCAGCTCGCGGCGGGCCGGCAATTGGCTCGAGACTCACTTTTTTCATTTTCAGATACAGGTTGAACAAGCCTAAAGAAAAAGATACATGTTGAACAAATTTTGTTCATGGCTTGAACATTCTCTCGATACACATTAATCTTTTCTTAATACACGCTGGACATGTTTTCTAAATACACATTTAACATTCGCCAAATGCAAATTGAACATTTTTTATACAAACAGTGAATAATGAAAAATACAAGACGAAAATTATTTAAACACATGTTGAACATTTTTAAAATGCTAGTAAACATTTTTCATATAAATACGGTGAATAATTTTTAAAATATGTAGAACATTTTTAAATAAACGATGATCATTTTTAAATTAGAAAATGAACATTTTCGCATAAGATGAGTATTTTATAAAATCACAATGAACATTATTTTAGTACAGAATGAAGTTCCTTTAACTCACGGTTAACATGTTTTTTAAGATACACATTGATAGGTATTTAAATATCATAAAAAAAATGAATGGTTTGATTTTTATACAAATTACACCAAATTGTTATATTTTCATGTTTTTATGACAAATGTTATGGACATATTTTAAAATGTGGGAAAAAATTAATGTCTCAAGCACTTTATGAATGATAGTACTATTTTTTTAAAAAAAAATTGCATGACCAATAATTTGACATTTCATGAACATTTTTTAATGCACGGTGAATGTTGCTAGCGGCTTGCGCGCGTGCTCCCGCGGGCTGCAGCCCAAAATGGGTTTTGCTCGTTCGCTGCTAGCACTCTTTTTTCTCTCTCACGCCTCAATTTTGTTTTTGTTTTTTTGGCTCAGTTGGTTCCTTTGTTCCTCTGCTGTTGACTTAAAAACGTTCACTGATTAAAAATATTCGAATATTTTAAAAAATGTTTACGAATTTGAGAAAAGTTTTTGAATTAAAAAATCCTGAATTTAGAAATTGTTCACGAATACAAAAAATGTTCCTATATTTTAAAATATTTGAGATTTCGGAAAATTTCATCAATTCTAAATATTTCACTAATTGAAAATGTTCAATAATTTTAAATAAATTTATTTTCTTAAATTTCCATGTTTGAAAAGTTCATGGATTTTGGAGAAGTTTTTCAAAATTGAAAAGAGTCCACCGATTTTAAAAAAGTCACAAATATGAAAGAAAGTTCATGAATTCTAATAAAAAAATTCACAAAATTTGAAAGAATATTTACATATTTGAAAAAAGTTCATTGATTAACTCCAATTTAGCCTTCTTTCTTTAGAACCCTAGGATAGGATTTATTAAACTCAGCAAGTGAATTAAGTTTGACAAGGATTTTTTTGTAATATTTTGTTATCGCAAATTGTTCCAGTTTTCCGGACCAACAAATATATGAGATGTTGTAACAATATAGAGGAAATAAGCCAGGGCTAAGGTTTCACATGCAATTGTGTACACACACTTGGGATATAAATTAGGTAGATTAAAATGACACTTGTAAACACTATTATATCTTGTAAACACATTACGTGGGAGATTCATCCCAATAACACCCTGACCGACTGTCGACCCATCGAGGATCTGGTATTCAATTTTGGCCTTATTAGACTCACGGGGTTACCTCGGTTATTAAGTTTACTAACTTAGACCAACACATGAGCGTTTCATGACCGCATATTAGTCTCGACCAGAGACTTGATTCTGGCTAGATTACTCCTCTTACCATCATCGGCTTTCGGTATAGCTTTCCTCTCCTCTCTGCCCTTAACCTCTCCTTGTTTCAATCTTCGGTATCTCGGGTATCGGCGAGCCTTAGGATTGAGATAGAGACGAGAGACAAACTATCATTCTCTTCTTAAAGTAAAACATCAATCCCTTTTACGTACAGAGGGATGTGAGTCTACGCCTCGGCTCTTAGCCCGAGGGGACTACTCACACATATCAATTGAATTACAAAAAGTGAAATCATGTTGGTTTTCGACCGTCAGCCAGTCCGTCATAGAAGCGCAGTCACAAAAAATAAAACGGTTCTAGGTTTGTCATCGAAGTCCAATTTCGATGACGACCAGAAATGTCATCTTTGATCGGCCAATTTGTCATCTAATTGCTCATTGCTATCCTCCTTCACCTCATTGCTCTCCTCCTTCACCTCATTACTCTCCCTCTCCAGATTCCTAATTGAGTTTCCTTGGGCCATAATAATGTACTTCAGATCACTCGTGATTAGTTGCTTCTTCTTCAACTCCTTCTCCCGGCCTTATCCTCATTTGGTATCTTATGGTTGTTCATTTGATGATAACATTTTGACACTATGAATAAGCTTGTTGTACTAAAGCTCCGCCTCCTTAATCTTTTCTGTAAGCTTCAAGACTTCCTCTGCATGATCAAGCCCATCCTGGATTCTTTCATCTATGCATTCTTCATATTTATCCCAGAGCTTGTAAAGTGCCGTCTTCGGTGGTTTAGGTCACTCCTTATCAACCCAGTGAACAAAGCCACAGTTTATGCCTCCCTGCAAGACCAAACAATAGCATCAAATTAGAAACTTGACAACAAAAATCTAACCATTAATTTAAACACTTGACAAAACCTACAATTTCACTAACAATTGATATACACATGCACAAAAAATTAACATATGTTTTAACTATGAATGATATCTTGAATGCAATGAACACACTGTAAGCACCAAGAAATCATGGGCATAACATGCAAATTTAACTATGAACTACAATTTACGTGCATAAAAAACTGCACATAATTCATTACTGTCTATGTGCCCATGGACACAGAGCACTTTGTTCAGTTTACAAAAACTATGATATAACTAACGGTACCTAAATTTCTATCTCTGCAAATAATTAACATCAAAATTAACAACAAGCATTTTCAGCACATAGATAGAGGGCAAAATGTAAGGAAAATTTCCTTACAGTTTCAACACATCCATAACCTCCTACCAGTGAAGCTGCCTTCAAAGACAACCAATTTCTTTGGGTTTTGCTTGTGGTAGCACAAGACAGGGACCTCTTCATACTCCACAATGCCTTCAAAACAGTGGCGGCAAGTCAAATCGCCTGGATTCGGTTCAAACTGAAGGTCGAGATTGAAATGTCCCAAATCGTAGCCATAACCATAACCCTAGTCCAACCCTATGCGACCGAAGAGAGAGGGGATTACGTTTGAATCGAAGTCCTCCATGGGCTCGTCACTGCTCTCGCTGTCTTTCCAAAAAACCATGGCGGCGACGAGTGGGCGGCGGCGGTTACGAGAGCGAGAAGCAGAGCGGCACAAGAGAGCGAGAGGAGAGAGTGTGGTTGGACTGTGCGTCGATTCATTCATGACGATTCAGTCACAGTCGGGCCTAGCGGATGCGTCCAACCGAGCCGTTAACGACCGTAAGCCCCGGTGTTGGATGATATAGTGATAGAACCAAGCTACTTAGCTAACTAAATAGGCATGGATATGATGGGAGTTAGCTAGCATGACTAGATGCATGCATGGATGGAAACGTCACACTCTATGGCGTCTTGGGTCAAGGGGTGAAACGCCATTGAATGTGGTGTTTCCCATATAGCCAAAACTGCAGGAATGTTGATGTGACCAAAAAAAGTCAGATCTGGAAAAAAAACTCCAGACGCGTCATATCATGCTAACCTTTGCGTATGAGGTTAGAACAGTGATTTCGGCCGCACCCGATGTACCACATGAAGGCCATAGTTAGAGGCAGAGCTATTTTATGTCTGAGAGGGGGGGGGGGGCACGCCCCCCCCAAACACCCACACCCCACCCCTCCCCCCCAACACCCACACCCCACCCCTGCCTGCGCCATCCTTCAGGGACAACTCTGACGCCATCATTGGCACGATGTGCCTCTTCCGCTTTTGGCTTGGCTTCGGCATCGATGGGTCTACCCGTTGTTGTCAACCATCATCATGTCTGAGTACCCCAACAAGAAGACCCGTCGCGTCTTCATCGCCGTTGTATTCACCATGCAGGACGTCGACATCATATTCGCAGGGCTCGTGTCCATGATCGTCTCAGGCCTTTTCCTCCACTACAACCCTGCACTCGTGGAAAGAGAGTCGTCGGCGGACTACATGTGGTGCATCGTGCTGATGCTCGAGGCGGTCCCGGCGGTGGCGACCTTCTACTAGCGGATGAAGATGCCGGAGACTGCCAGGTACACGGTCGCCCTCATCGACAAGATGGGAAGGTATATGCATGGATACACTCATAAACAATCCGTATATACTATTAAATTTGAATCACTAGACCGACTTGGTTGGTTACACTTACACATTTAAACATGAGTAATTTTAGCATGCTTCCTCTTACCCCATCTTTTCACATTACTAAAGTTGGTAAGAACCACCTGACACATATTGCACACTCTATGGTCCAACTAACTCAAACTGCCTTCATGCCTGGACGACACATTCTTGAGGGAGTGATCGTTCTACATGAAACATTGCATGAAATCCATTCGAAGAAACTTGATGGAGTGGTCTTCAAAGTGAATTTTGAAAGGCTTATGATAAAGTGAAGTGGCCATTCTTCCGGCAAGCTTTGCATATGAAAGGGCTTGATCCGGCTTGGAGAAAGCAGGTCGAATCCTTTGTACAGGAAGGCAGCGTTAGAATCAAGATTAATGACGATATGGACCATTACTTCCAGATGCAAAAAGGATTGAGAGAGGGGAGATCTGATGTCTCCTATCCTTTTTAATTAATGTTGTCGTTGATATTTTAGCCGTTCTCATTAGCAGAGCAAAAGAGGACAACAAGGAAGGTAGGTGGTATTATCCCACATTTAGTGGATGGTGGGGTATCCATTCTACAATATGCAAATGACACCATTATTTTCATGGAACATGACCTAGGAAAGGCAAGAAACATAAAATTTGTTTTATGCCTTTTTGAACAACTGTTCGGACTGCAGATCAATTTTAATAAGAGTGAGTTGTTCTATTTTGGACGCGTCAAGTCAAAGAAGAATAGGATAATTATAAATAATTGTTCGGGTGTGAGCTAGGTTCATTACCTTTTACTTACTCGGGGATCCCGATTCATCATCACAAACTCACTAATAAAGAGTGGAAATGCATCGAAGATCGGTTTGAAAAGAATTTGAGTTGCTGGAAGGCAAACTCTTATCTTATGGAGGGAGGTTGGTTCTTTAATTTGGTGCTCACGAGCATGTCGATGTTCCTCCTTTCCTTCTTTGAAGTACCCTAGGCGTACGGAAAAGATTGGATTTTTATTGATCTCATTTTTTTGGCAAATCGACGAAAACAGAACTAAATAGGTTGGCCAAATGGGACATTATCTGTAATCGAAGGATCAAGGTGGCGTGGGTATGGAAATTCTTGAAGTGAAAAATAAGTGCTTACTTAGCAAATGGCTATACCGATTGGCGGTAGAGAGGGACAAAGTATGGATTCAACTGCTGCGTAATAAATATTTACATTCTAAAACGTTGGCTCAAGTCACGGCACATCGTCAGACTCGCCTTTTTGGAAGGGGCTTATGAGGACAAAGGTTGCCTTGTTTAAGAGGAGCAAGTTTATTGTAGGGAATGGACATGCTACTCGGTTTTGGGAGGACACCTGGTTGGGCGAGATTCTACTAGCCTTGCATTACCCTTTCTTATATAACATTGCACAATGGAAAGAGGTTTCTGTTGCTACAGTGTTGGGATCGGTTCCTCTTAACATTCAGTTCAGACGATTGTTAGTGGGTTAAAGATGGGATAGATGGTTGCATCTCGTGCGCAGGTTAATGTAGGTTAACCTATCTGATGCAGCAGACTCCTTACTTTAAAACTTGTCTGCATTAGGAGTGTTCTCGGTTAAATCTATGTATATATACTTGATTAACACTGGGCATGTCCTAAGGTAGATCCACATCTGGAAAATTAAGGTGCCATTGAAAATCAAGGTGTTTATGTGGTTTGTACATAAAAGAGTAATTTTGAAAAAGATAACTTGACCAAGCGTAGTTGGGAAGGAAGTAAAAGATGTTGCTTTCGTGATAAAGACAAAACAATAGAGCATCTTTTTCTCCAATGCCCACTTGCTAAGTTATTGTGGCGAATAATTCATGTTTCTTTTAACATTGTGCCGCCCGTTACATTCTCACATTTATTTGGGACTTGGTTAAATGGTATAGAGCCCAAGACCACGGCACATATACGAGTTGGAATATGTGCTTTACTTTGGGCCATTTGGAATTGTCGGAACGATGTTGCCTTAGCAGACAAATCATGATCAATTTTTTACAAGTTATCTTCAGGGCGTCTACTTGGGTCCATATGTGGTCGTTACTTAGCCATGTGGACCACAGGTAGCATATGGATATTGGGTGCAACCGATAAGAGATGGTTACACGGGATACTTACAACCGGTTTGGATGGCGGTCCAATAATAGAGTAGGTGTTTAGTCATCTTCCCCTATTTTCGCTTGTTGTGGCAAATTTATTTTTTGAGATTCGTACTATTGTTTGAGACTTTGTGTTGAACCTGGATTTTTTAATAAAATGATTGTGTGCATCAAGAGATGCAGAGGCAGGGGGCATTCCTCCTTTTCGAAAACGCATGAGTGGTAAGAAGGTAAGAGTTGATCAAATCAATGGTTTAGATCTGTTAAGAAAAGAAAAGGTAAGAGGGAGCATACATTAAAATTTTCCAACATCCATGTTAATTGCTGGTACTTTGATCCAGCTCCTTGGTTTGTTCATGATGTCTCTGTTCCTGCTGGTGACGGGCATCAAA
The DNA here is from genome assembly GCF_018294505.1 of Triticum aestivum. NCBI lineage: Eukaryota > Viridiplantae > Streptophyta > Magnoliopsida > Poales > Poaceae > Triticum > Triticum aestivum. The sequence goes on along the minus strand of NC_057802.1, from coordinate 331,502,154 downwards.
TACAAATACCTCAAGAACCACACCCACATCCTCTCCGCTGTCCTGTAGGCGCTCACGTTCTTCTTTGTAAACTTGGGGCCCAACAACACCACCTTCGTTATGCCCGCGAGCTATTCCCGACGCGCGTGCAGTCTACATGCCACGCCATCAGCGCGGCATCGCGCAAGACAGGCACCGTCGCCGCGGCCTACGGGGTGCAGAGCCTCATTCTCAAGGGCGGCGTCAAGTACATGAAGCAGGCGCTCTCCGTGACCAACATGCTCGGCCTCTTCTTCACGTTCCTAGATCGTCCCTGAGACAATGGGACGATCGCTGGAAGAGATCTCCGGCGGGGAGGGCAACGCCGCGCGCTGGGCATGTGCACAAGGATGGCAAGTTCCCTCCCTGGAGCACCGAATAACAGCCACCACCGTCGACGAATGCATGAGAGGACGCAGCGATCGAAAGGGGACAAAATAACCATACCAAGCATGCATCTATGCATGCACTAGTGTGTGTTTGTTAATCTTCTGCGGGGATAATTTCCGGACAGAGAATAACTGCATTACATCTCTAGAACTAGAAGTAAAGGAATCGGCATCATTTTCCTCACTCGCAAATCTCCAACTGAAAAGCTAGAAAGAAAGAACAAACTACATAGACTACAATCCTGGTTTTCGGAACGAACGATTAAACTGGATGAACTGATTACACACACGGCGGCGTCGAGTTACTACAGAAGAGGGGGAGCCCAGTTCAGAGGAGCCTGTAGGCGGAGGCGGCGTCCAGCGGGTGGATGAGGTAGGTGAGGGCGAGCGCCACGAACATGAGCACGTACGCGATCCCTTGGTCCACGCTCGTTCCTGCCAACATCGATCCACAAAACCAAGCAAATCACTACTAATAAGCATCACACACACGCACGATGAGAGGACAAGGAGAGGAAGAAAATACTAACCATCGCTGGCGGTGGGTGCCGGGGCAGGGCCCTGGGCGTTGGCCACGGAGGCGAGCACGACGACGATGGCCATGGCGACAAGGGACGACGCTCTGGAGATTGACGCCATGTCCTCTGGTCTCTGGATAACCGAAACGGCCGGGCTTGGAGTTTCTATCTAGAATCTAGGTCTCCCTCCCTCTCGCTCTGGAGATCAGGACGAGGAGAGGAAGGGGAGGCGCAAGAGAAGAGGCTGGCGTTTCTGTTGTGCTCGCATGAATTTCGGCGAGACCCGGATTTATATACCCTTGATCAGAAATAGGCGAGCTCGTGCATAAATGGGAGTGGCCAGCCTTGCTCCTCGTTCGCTTAGATAGATTCAGGCATAGTAACTCTCTCTCTCTCTCACTGCCTATCGTTTTGACCTGTAATCAGTACTATCAGATCCTCTACCCTAAAAATAGGACTCACAGATCCTCCCATCTCCACCTGGAGTGGATAGACGGTCGCTGCATTTTTTTTTTTTGACGAAACGAGGCAAAAGTTTTTCCATTTCATTGATCAAGGAGAAGAGGGTCCAGTTAAAAACAAGAGGAAGAGGGTCCAGACAACAGCGACAATAAAACCACTACCCGCGAAGTAAAACAACACCCAAGCTCCCTAGCACCTCAAATCACCCACAACCTCGCCGCCTCAAGGATTTTATCAACAATGATCGTAGTTGGGGTAGATGTGTTCCGGAAGACCCTAGCGTTAAGCACTTTCCAAACATTCTAGGCTATAAGCATCATGAGGGAGGTCATTGCTTTCCGATTTGAAGATCTTTTGAGGGCAATATTGGTCCACCAATCTTTCAACGCGACCATACTCGACCATTCATTAGTCATGATTTCACCAAGGCCAATTCGCACCTTGACCGTGTTTGAAACAGAATTGTGTTGCGACATTGAAAAAGAAGGTGGGGCGATGTTTCCTGAACTTGGTTGCGAAGGGGGCGCAAACTGTAATTTGCCACCCCATATGGTGAAGCCTATCGGCCGTCCAAAATCTATTGTGGATGATCAACCAAGCGAAGAACTTACATTTTGGAGTAGCCCACACCTCCCAAACGGTCTTTAGCAAAGGTGTGATAGTGATCCCCTCGAATTGCATCTTGTAGGCCGAGGACTTCAAGGGGAGGCCGTTATCCGTAAACTTTCACGTGATCATATCATCTATGTCATGGTCAAGAATAACACCATCCAACATCTCCGTGGTGAACTCGTGGATGTGGTCAATAGTAATATCGTATGTCATGTCAATTTGGGAACCTATAAGTTATCATGTAGAGCCTTTTGCACCGTGCTACCCTTCTTTCTAGAAGTATCAATATTTTTCCCTTGGCCTCAAACCGTCAAGCCAAGTTAACTCCCAAAATTTTGCCTTCATTCCCGGCTAGACTTTAGTAGCCGCCGCGAAGAGATCTCTATCTATATTATATCATCATATGCAGTAGGGGTACTCTGACCGTACCAAGGCTTGGATGGTTCGGACCAATCAAACCAAAGCCATGGGAGGTGGAGAGCAGTGGCGAACTTGTTTAAGTAAAAAACTCCCAGACCTCTCATAATCTTTGGCTCACACACCCGTTTCCAGTTGACATTGCATTTTCCTTCGGTGACCTTATTGCAGCCCACCCAAAGAAACACATGTCTTAGGGCATCGATCCTCTTCAGCACCTCCGCCGAAAGGACTAGCGTGGTGATGTGGTCGATGGCAATGGCAGAGAGCACCGCCTTGACCAGGACGGCCTTGAGCCGCCACATGCTTTCCCGCCCACGGCGCAAGTTTACATGCAATTTTATCTTTCTTTTTTTAAGATCCAGCATTGCTGGCATTCATTGATAATAGCAGGAAGCAACGGAAAACAACAAGGTGGCTAGGACCAGAGGATCCGAAGATCAAAAGACAAAAAGAAAAACAGCAGCCCTAGTAGCTGCAGCGCAACACTCCTTACAAACCACACTAGGTAGCGCAGCTCCGACTCCGACGGTGAACTACTAAGGAAGCTGGGCAGGGGTGGCGTCACGGAGGATCACCGAATGAACCACTTGACACGCGTCATTGTATACCACCGGTCCCCCACTGCGGCTTCGACTTCACAACCACAGACAGTCGAGGCACTCCCACGAACACGCCGGAGAAGAAGAGCCAGCTACCACGCCCAGGGCCACGCCTCCGGCATTGCTCGCCGCCGTCATCGTTGCCACAGAAGCCACTGTGCACGTCCAGTCGTAGGTAGGCACCACAGGGATCAAAGTCTTCAACACGACGCCCAAAAAAGGGGAACGACGTTCAAGACGACGCCACCGCCCGACCCTGTAGCAGGATCTAGGTTTTCACCTGAAGTACTTGATCCGGGAGATCCGGCTGTGAGAATCCCGACAACGTCTCCAAGGAGGATGGCAACGCCCACAGGCGTCATCGCCGCCGGCCGGTCAGCACCAGCCAGGCTTTCATCCGGGGCAGCCACTCCCACGCAGCAGGCCGAAGTCGACCCTTGCCTCCACTGGCTGCACACCCCACACACAGCAAGCGCGCCATCGCTGTGCAGGGCCACCATTAAGCCTCCCCCAACGACGGGCCTGCAGAGACCAGAACGGGTCCTGCACCACACATCCAAAACGCGGCCGGAGCCCCTCTGCTGTCTACTCCGGCACTGCCCGCGGTCACCACGCGCCACCACGCCCAGATCCGCGCTGCCTCCGAGTCCTCCCGCCCAGCCCGCCTCCTACGCGCCAGATCCAGGCGTCTCGGAGCCCCACACGCGCCAGCCGCGACCGGCACGCCGCAGATCCGTGCGGGGGCGACGGCAGAGCACCCTCCACACGTGGCGGCCCAGATCTGCAATTTTATCTTCTAGGGGAGAAAGTGCACTCCTTTGAGCATAGTGACTGAGAGGGGTAACCCAGGATATTCCATGGGAATGGATGGAAGCTTCGCCAGCAATTGTTGGAGAATGTCTTGTACTCACTATGAACGTGAGCACTTTGATCTACTAATTGTTAAGAGTAGATCAAAGTGAGCACAACGGACGGGAGCCACGAGGCTCTTGCTGCAATTAGTGGCCAAGCTCGTGACCTGGTGCATCATCAGGCAGAGGAAGACTATGGCATGTGACTGCGAATTTGTTGCCCAGAAATCGAGGGGCGTTGTGGACGGAAAGGTTCAACTACGGGCTCGTGAATCGTGGTCCTTCCTTCCTGTGGAGGTGCCATGGCATGGCACACTAGACTGAAACCTGAAAGTCTCGAACTGCAAAAAGGACCCATACGGCTCCCAAGCCAACTGAAAAGATTAGAGTAAAACATGCGAGGTGGGACGAATTTGAGCAAGCAGAGAGACGACCATCAAGAAGAAATGCAAAAGAGCCCACATCAACAATGCATCCTATGATGGTAACGAAATTCGCAGCTCAGAGGATTCTCAGAACACCCCTGCAAGGGAGTCACATGACTACATCATACTGTACAAAAGAGATGCACCTCGGCATCAGCATTTCAAATCCTAGCAGAAAACAAAGTTCGACATGAGAGCCGCCATGTCGATGCTTCTTCATCAACGGGTTCAAACAATGGTTCGACAAGGAACTAATTAGGATCACTCTAATCCATACTGTTTGGTTCGGTACCACCTGCATCACAACAAAATACGCCCCTCTTCCATGACAAGTTATGGAGTCTGCATCTTATCCACGTACTTACTGCTTCGTTGTTGTCAACAGAAGTATGGATCTTCTTTCTTCCTGAAAATATCGTACAACTGCCCAGAGCAACTGATTGTTACTTGGATAAGAAAAAGTGGGTTTGTCGCATCATGATTCTCTAGTTCCGCAACAGTTCTTCTCATTGGTCCCTGCAGATCACCATCCAAAAGAAATTCCGCCAAAGTACGTGCCCTGAAGTGAACAACAGAAACAAGTATAGTTTCAGATATCGGTGTCATCAAACAGCACTTAAGCATCACATGCATATTGTGTTACTAAGAAAAATGCAATGCACATATATCAAGGTGGTATAACAGGAATCACCTACTCCTGTTATAGAAAAAATGCCTAAAAATGGCAGTCAATGGTTTATAGAAGTGAATAGTTGCACAGACAAACAACATGGGAATTCTACCTAAAATGCCTTATTCTAGTGATGCTTTGCAGCATTTAAAACTGCATTCATAGACGATATACCACGATATGTACTTGTTTAGCCTCTTGAACCATGTCTGTATGCTACCTGTGTGTGTGTGGTGTGTGAACCTTTGTTGGACCTTGTGGCTCTGGTGGCTTGCTTTATATATATAGCGGGGCGAATGCCTTTTTCGGTATGTACTTGTTTAACTGGGATGCTTTCACATGTGTGGGTGGGTTAACAACAATATTGCATGAGTAAATTCAAGGCCATCAACTTGCCAAAGTTCAACCTAAAATCACATACTAAAAGACCCTTGTGAGGAATAAACATTAAAAAATTCAAAATTTCAGATTGCAACTTGGCTTCAGAACCTAGTTGCAAAATTTAAAATCAAATCTTAAGATTGCGCTCAGTGATGTGACCAAATTAAAAGCCAAATTTGTTAAAAATATATTCTTAAGTGACTTCCCAACTGGGTAAGTGATGTTGAACTCAACCTTTAAAGTTTTTACCAAGTGACCATATTTTCAAAGCAACCTGCTGAAGATGAATCCATCATATAGAAAACGGAGTACAAAGTTCAAAGATGTAAGATGTTGCCCTCTAATATCTTATGTGCTGATGGGAATTGCACAAAGGCAATACAATATTGACTACCAAACATTAGTTTTATTTTGATTTCTGAGAGAAACATTGGACAATAGTGGACCTTATAATGTACTAGTACAAAGTAAAATAAATATTGGTGTCAATATCAGCTTTTATTCTGTGGCCTCTTATTTAATTCATTATGTCTCCTTGATTCTGCAGAAATCAAAACCCATCTCTTGCTTACCAAAAAAAAAAACTAATGAAATTCACCATATAGAAGAACGGTTAAATTCCTTCAACACCTATCTACTTTTAGGATATTTATAAACTGCATTAAGAAAAAAGTCTAAAAAAGTGTTATATTAATGTAAAGAGGGAGTACTAAACAATTTATTGGTCAAGAATACTGGACAAGATGATTAAAAAGCATATATATATATAGTAACGCTAAACTAAGCGTGAGTGTAGAATAGCTTATTCTACACCCCAGTAATGGTACATACAAAATATAGTAACACAATATGTAAATTATAGTAATTTTCATAAAAATGTAGTAAATTACAAACTTGGGTAATAAAAAAAATATTTTCCGAATTGCTACATTTCGTACTCCGTTTTACTAGATTTTGTATATAGCGTTACTAGGGGGTGTAGAATAAGCTATTCTACACTCACGCTTAGAATTAGTTATTCTTCATCCGAGGTAATCTTATGATCATTTCATAAAAAATTACATTTGAAATACAAATAGTTACATTCATATTGATTTACTGCATAAAATTTGGCATAACAAAAAAAATATAGATCAAAAATTGTATTTTATGTACATTTTACACTATGTTTTTACATTTGTAATTTTACATAACATAAAAAAAACATTACGACGAGTGTAGGTTTTCTTACGTTCTCTTTTTATGTCTAAAATAAGACAAAATTTACGAAACGTAAAATTACGGTGCATAGATGATAAAATAGAGGTGGGTGAAGAATAACTATTCCTCGCCCAGGGTGACGAATAGTCAATCCCAGTGTTACTATTCATCACAACAACAGGTGTGTATTATTACTTAAACTAGCACAGTGCTCACGAGGAAATGTTTAAATCATCTTTAATTTTTCAAATTTCGTTGAACTTGCATTGGCATGCATAACTTATGAAATATGCAAAAACAGCAACTTTAGACCAGATATTTCATTTCTGCTTGTATATGCAAATAGAAAATAGTTTGGACCAGGACCAAGCGGTTGATTTCTTAAAAGAAAATAAAGATCAGAATCTCACCCGGCTGGTTATTTTTACGTGTTATTAGATCAGTACACAGAATTAATCGAGTTGGCTATATCTAGAAGTAAAGAAATATATCAAGCTGATTGCTCAGCCATTTGTAATGGGCCGGTTGTGCAAAAGTTGATGTTTATACTGATATTGGATTAGTACAGTGCATCACCATTTGGATCAGTGAAACAATTGGTGGTCCGCATATTAGATGTGGCTGCTCTACCAGTTGTTGGCTGAGCCAATAAATTGTTTGTAGATGATATTGTATCGCACAGAATTAAAAGGTTCTGATCGCTATCTAGCAGATTGCCGCTGTATCTCTTGCATATGTTCAGAACCCCGATCGTTGATATAAGATTAGTATGCACACATAATTAAACTTAAGCAGTTTTTCACACAGGAAACAAAATAGGAATAACGTCGATTGTAGGGCACGGCTATTGTTAACTACAATGAGTTTGCTATCGCCGCCTTATTGCAGGGGACGTCTGTTGATCCAGACCTAATTCCTTTCTCTTTCTTTCTTGCACGAGCTTGTTACAAGCATGCGCTATGTCCATCCTCAGAACAACCATCATCATGCTTAAATTTACGCACAAGCATGCAGATCACAATTAAGTTAGTTTCTGCATGGTTCAGGGTATATCTTGATAACTCTTGTCATTTTATACCATCCACACGGATACATACCTTCAGTATTCATGTATGGTGGTCTTAATTCGGAATTTGTGAATGTGATCAAATATGTATAGGTTCAGGAACCAATTTGCTAGGGATGTATGTCTGTACGAACCAATTCATTAGCCTCAGATGTTTAAGTGGACTTACAGTGTCTCAAGGGCTTGTCAGAGGTTGTGATCCAAAGAAACGGTTAATACCGGAAGAGATAAAATGAATTATTTTTCCTTGTAAGGAAATGGAAATTACAGGAGTCATGAAGATCCATCAAATGCTATCTATTTAGATACAATAATGATGATCTACCGGGCTATCTATTTAGATACAATAATGACGATCTACCGGTTGCAGTCTGCCTAACTACAATTATTTTTCCGTTTAAAGAAATGGGAATTAAAGGTATATACTATCTGATGTGATCTATTTAGGTAAAGTCATGAAGATCTACCGGTTGCAGTCTGCCTACGTACAATTATGAAGATCTATCGGTTGTGGTTAACTAACTAAAGGAGGGTCCACTGGATTAACGGTCGGATATTATTGTTTTCTGAAATAGCTCGCCTCGCTTTGTTCTGTTTTACTATGCTTTTAATATATAACAGAAGAATAACAAACAAATAAGACCATAGAGCACTATGTAGCTGCTATAAGCCATAAAATAGTGAGAGATGCCATATTGTCCTGCTCTCCTGTTTCTAAAGCTATGGGCTTTCCAATTTGTAAATGCAGTTTATATTCAAGTGGCTTTGCTAAACCATACTCAACGTCAGTTCTGATTCTATAATACAATTGATTACCAAATATTTATGATTTCTACAAATTAACACAATTTGAAATGATTTAAGGTTTATTACTAGCATGGGCTAAACAAAAACAGTGATGATTGATATACACAAGATATGCAACAATATTTTTTAAAAAACTTTCAGCAAATTAAACTTTTAACACACCTGGATTCCTCTCTTGCATCCCCCATTGCTAACTTCCTTTGGCGATAAAGAGCACAGAGAGCTTGCATAGCTATCTCCACGTGGTTGCAAACTGAACTACACAGATGTCCTTCAGAGTCCCACTCACTGGTAATTGTTGAAGGCAACGAGCCCGCCTCCCTTTTTACCTGGACATACTTGTTGTTGCCATTGCAAGGTTCAAATGGAACTCCAACCCTCGATATCATCCGTTCCTCACTCGGTCTTAATAGAGGCGAACATTTTTCAGCACCAATGACCTTGCTGCCACATTTGTCCGATGATTCAACCATTGGTGTCTTGTTCATTTTTGCATCCCCCTTCAATAGCTGACTGACTCCACTAGCTGGAACACCATCAAATGAGCCTTCTTTTTCGCCAGTTCCAGCTTTACAATAGTCACTCTTGGAAGAACCCTTCTGTAGAGGGCTCTTTCTAAGAAGCCCCGGAGAAGGAAGCAGCATTGTCCTGGGTATCTCATCATCAAACTTTTCTGATTTCACAACTGCACTCTCCTGCACGGAAGCTGCCACCTTTGAAGCCTCGGGCATACAGGCCATCTTCCCAGTTCTTGTCATCTGCTCCTCCATCTTTACAAACGAAGATTTCTGCTGATCATTCCCCAGAATACTGACAGAATCGATTTGCCCCTGTCCATCTCCCTTCCCCGATTCCAACTCACCGGGCTCGGCTCGCCGTAGTCGCTTGAAGCGCTGGCTCAGCGGCACTTTGTCATCCCCATCTTCGTCCCCTTCCATTTCCATCTCGCCGGCCACCGCCGTCCTCTCCCCTTCCTCCCCGTCGCTGCACAGGTCAATAATGTCGTCGCCGTCGTCGTCGTTCCCCTCCCCTTCCTTCGCCTCCTTGACACGCCCCTCGTCCCGATGCACCGCTTCCGGGGCGGCGTCACCGGGCACGAGCGCCATCTCTTCGGTCTCGTCCCGCGGCCGGCGGTACGCGCCAGCTAGCGCCTTTGTCTTCTCCTCCTGCGCTTTGAGCTCCCTGAGCGCGGCCTTTAGGTTGGAGTGGACCTCGTCGACCCCCACCAAGCGCGCCCTCGCTGCCTCGAGTTCGGCCTCCGCAGCCGCCAGATTCGCCTCGAGCGTGGCCCTCTCGCGGTCCCGTGCGGCGAGGATGCGCGAAACCGCATCGAAGTCGGCTCTGCGGTGGGTCTTGGTAAGGTGGATCACGAGCTGCGGGCCGGTGAGGAGGGCGAGTTCGTCCTCGGAGGCGGAGGCGGAGACCATCGAGGCCGGCGGCCCGGAGGCGGTGCACCGCTGCGAGCTGCCTCGGGGCATAGGACCTTCGTGGTGGTGGTGGTGGTGGGCGGAGGAAGGGGCGGAGGGGGGCGAATGGGGTTTGTT
>NC_057802.1:331481662-331491825 GCF_018294505.1 Triticum aestivum | reverse complement strand
ATTTCTTTTGTTTGTTTTACTAGTATACTGAGCATCGGCCCAGCCTAAATGGAATGACGCGATGTCAGCCTCTCACACTCGTCTCTCCCTTCCCCAAACTGCGTTTCCCTTGGTGATTTGCCTCCGTGGCAATTGAAATTATGGGTCTTCATCCCAAGTCTCACTTCTCCAAACTTGTTCTTCCGCTTGTGTCTGTTCCATCCAGGCTCCGATTTCCAACCACGCCTACGCCACCCCACCTGCTGCTGCTACATCCAGGAATGGCCGCTTCTGTACGCCTGATGCCCTTCGTGCTGCTTGCTGCTGTGCTGCGCGCGGCGTGCCACGGATCATTCTTTGCGGCTTGCTGCTGCATCCGTATGCCACTGCTGCATCTGCACGACTCAATGGGATGACAGTCAATGAACTGAACAGTGAAGTGCTACCCAAGGACTAAAGGAGCAAAGAACAGTATGTTTTAAATTGTAATTGCCTTTAGATGGTGTGCTACCCAAGGACTAAAGGAGCAAAGAACAGTTGATTAAGAGATGTTTAGATGGTGTGCAAATTGTAATTGCCTTCTAAACTTGATGCACCATGTTCTGATTGCCATGTTCATGTAAACTTGATTTAGATGTTAACTAAGTCGGTCATGTTTTGATTGTGTCAATCAAAGAAACTTGATTCCGAACATAACAACGACATTTGAATTTTAGTTTTTAGTAGTTAATAGAAACAGCAGACCATTCGGTCCTTTGTTAAAAGAAAAAGAGATGAAGAGACTGCTGATTGTATGTTCATACATATTTTGCTTTTAGTTTTGAATATTTCCCGAGAGGTGTAGTGTACCAAAAATCAACCCGATCTCGGCCGAAATATTCAAGTTTTTCGTGGAAAACATTTGCCTCCCTGTCCCACTACAACAAATTTGCACCAAATAATCCATGTCTCTACTCCTCCTAAAAGGGAGTCTGCGGTCATGATGATAGGTTCATATCTTATTTGGTTTGGTTTGATTTGGTTTTGTTTCGCACGCAACATTGATGCCCAAAAATCGTCTCAGCTATCTCTTGTTCAATTCCCGCCTTGCACATAGTTGCATGCAATTAATTAGCCAGACTAGTTAATTATGTGTGCTAACTAGCTAGACAGTTAATTGGTACTACATTTAATTTGGATAGTATAATCGAGCGTTGGACAGAAGGATCACATTAATTATGAAGAGTATCACTCTTTGAAAGAAAGATCTCTACTCCTAAAGAGGGAGTCTGCGATCATAATGATCGGTTGGTTTGGATTGATTTCGCACGCAACCACTAATGCTCAAAAATCGTCTCAATTATCTCTTATCCAATTCATGTCTTGTCCACAGCTGCATACAATTAATTAGCTAGACCAGTTAATTATGTGTGTTAATTAGCTAGACAGTTAATAGGTACGTTTAATTTGAAAAGTATAATCGAGCCTTGAACAAAACGGTCATATTAATTATGAAGAGTGTATTCTTTGAACGAAAGAATCACATTAATTATAAAAAGTATTATTATCAGGACAACAGGATCATGTTAATTATGAAAACTATTATCAAGCGGTTGACGGATGGCAATTTTACCCATGGGTACGGGTACCCGCGGATACCGTACTCGTATGGGCAAGGTATGGACATAATTTTATATGCACGGGTAGTACCCATACCCTACCCGTTAAGCCATGGGTAGGGCACGGGTATAGTCTTTTACCCATGGATATACCCATACCCTACTCATTTTTACTGACATGTGAAACATACCCGTGATTCATAAATGTATCTATGTTAATGTTGTGTCGTGAGCTTGTGAACCTATGTTAAAGTTGTTACCAATTTTCAATTTGAATTAAAATAATTGTCATGTACTCATTTATATGTTATTGAGTTAAGATCAATGTTTCTTTTTCAAATGTGCTATAGTATGTAAAATTGCGAATAACTTGTGTACTGTTTGATCTACCCGTTGGGTACCCAATGGGTATGGGTATGGGTAAAGTTTCATACCCGTGGGGTACGAATATGGTTAGAATTTTATACCAATTGACTACACGGGTATGGGTATGGCATTGCTCTACCCACCCCATACCCCGCCCATAACAAAAATCATTCCTATTGCAATGCACGACGAAAGTGAGGTGGGCGTCATCTGGTTTTGAAGAAGGAGGCCTAGCGAGAAATGTTCCGCTACGACGGGAAACCGAGCGGGGAGGGGAGGGTCCGACAGGAAAAAGGAAGGGTGTGTCATGGGGTGGGGTTTTGTGATGGGCCCGCGTGTTGGAGATAACATGGCGGATAGTCCGGACAACCATATTTCACCTCCACATATGGTCTGGATTTGGGGAGCCTAGACTATCCAGGTGATTGAATTTTAGGGAGCCTACTAAGCGCATGTTTGATGTCCAAACACGTCCGGACTTACGAGGGAGAAATAAACTTTGACCTTAGAGACGGCCTTAATTATTATTTTTGATTAATTATTTACATTATAGCCCATAACAACGCACGGGCGTTCTGTTAGTGTTTTCTGAGGTTTGTAATTTGTTGACAAAATTATATGTGGGTATAGATCTCCCCGTGTAAATTTGTGACACCCATATCCAATCCAACTCTCATGTTGGCTTTTTCTATTCGTTCACAACAAGTTTTATTTTTAGAACTCCATTACAAATCTGATGTCAGTATTTTGATCATGCAAATCGAACATTTTTCATGGTAAATTCGTGTTATCCGAGGATGGCAATTTTAGTTGGTGAGTGCTAGTCATGGACTACGTTGAGATTTCGCTAAAGAGAAAGGGTGAAGTAATATAGTAGCGAAAACTATTTCCCTCAGTAAAGAACCAAGATATATTGAACCGGTAGGAGAATTATCCAAGCAACCTTTAGCAGTACCTACACACACAACATCAAATACTTGCACCCAACGCGGGCAAGAGGGTTGTCAATCCCCTTGTACTCGTTAATTGCAAGGATCAAATCTGATAGTATGTGGTATATAAATTGCAAAGTAAAATAAAAGTAAATAAATGACAGCATGGTATTTAGGGTTTTTAGTAATATGATCTAAATAGACCCGGGGACCATAGTTTTCACTAGAGGCATCGCTCTCATAAGCATAACAATACGGGTGGGTGAACAAATTACTGTTGGGCAATTGATAGAATAGCGCATAGTTATGATATTATTCATGACATGATCATGTTGGGGAACGTAGTATTTCAAAAAATTTGCCTACGATCACGCAAGATCTATCTAGGAGAAGCATAGCAACGAGCGGGGAGAGTGTGTCCACGTACCCTCGTAGACCGAAAGCGGAAGCGTTTAGTAACGCGGTTGATGTAGTCGAACGTCTTTGCGATCCAACCGATCCAAGTACCGAATGCATGGCACCTCCGCGATCTGCACATGTTCAGCTCGGTGACGTCCCTCGAACTCTTGATCCAGTTGAGGCCGAGGGAGAGCTCCGTCAGCACGACAGCGTGGTGACGGTGATGATGAAGTTACCGGCGCAGGGCTTTGCCTAAGCACTACGACGATATGACCGAGGTGTGAAACTGTGGAGGGGGGCACCGCACACGGCTAAAAGATCAACTTGTGTGTCTTTGGGGTGCCCCCTTCCCCCGTATATAAAGGAGGGAAGGAGGAGGCCGGCCAACAAGGGGCGCGCCAGGGAGAGGGAAGACCTACTAGGACTCCGGTCCTAGTAGGATTCGGCCCCACCCTTTTTTCCTTCTAGCGGAGGGAGAAAAGGGGAAGGAGAGGGAGTAGGAGAAGGAAAGGGGGTGGCGCCCCCTTCCCAAGTCCAATTCGGCCTCCTCCCTTGTGGGGGCGCACCAGCCCCTTGTGGGCTGGTTAGCCTCCCTCCTATGGCCCATAAGGCCCGTATCTTTCCCCGGGGGGTTCCGGTAACCTCCCGGTACTCCGGAAAAATGCCTGAATCACCCGGAACCATTCCCATATCCGAATGCAACCTTCCAATATATGAATCTTTACCTCTTGACCATTTCGAGACTCCTCGTCATGTCCGCGATCTCATGCGGGACTCCGAACAAACTTTGGTCATCAAATCACATAACTCATAATACAAATCATCATCGAACGTTAAGCGTGCGGACCCTACGGGTTCGAGAACTATGTAGACATGGCCGAGACACATCTACGGTCAATAACCAATAGCGGAACCTGGATGCTCATATTGGCTCTTACATATTCTACGAAGATCTTTATCGGTCAAACCGCATAACAACATATGTTGTTCCCTTTGTCATCGGTATGTTACTTGCCCGAGATTCGATCGTCGGTATCATCATACCTAGTTCAATCTCGTTACCAACACGTCTCTTTACTCGTTCTGTAATGCATCATCCCGCAACTAACTCATTAGTCACATTGCTTGCAAGGCTTATAGTGATGTGCATTACCGAGAGGGCCCAAAGATACCTCTCCGATACACAGAGTGACAAATCCTAATCTCGATCTATGCCAACCCAACAAACACAGAGACACATGTAGAGCATCTTTATAATCACCCAGTTACGTTGTGACATTTGATAGCACACAAGGTATTCCTCCGGTATTCGGGAGTTGCATAATCTCATAGTCAGAGGAACATGTATAAGTCATGAAGAAAGCAATAGCAATAAAACTCAACGATCATAATGCTAGGCTAACGGATGGGTCTTGTACATCACATCATTCTCTAATGATGTGATCCCGTTCATCAAATGGCAACACATGTCTATGGTCAGGAAACATAACCTTCTTTGATTAACGAGCTAGTCAAGTAGAGGCATACTAGGGACACTCTGTTTTGTCTATGTATTCACACATGTACTAAGTTTCCGGTTAATACAATTCTAGCATGAATAATAAACATTTATCATGATATAAGGAAATATAAATAACAACTTTATTATTGCCTCTAGGGCATATTTCCTTCAGTCTCCCACTTGCACTAGAGTCAATAATCTAGTTCACATCGCCATGTGATTTAACACCAATAGTTCATATCACCATGTGATTAGTTCACATCGCCATGTGACTAATACCCAAATGGTTTTACTAGAGTCAATAATCTAGTTCACATCGCTATGTGATTAACACCCAAAGAGTACTAAGGTGTGATCATGTTTTGCTTGTGAGAGAAGCTTAGTCAATGGGTCTGTCACATTCAGAGCCATATGTATTTTGCAAATTTTCTATGTCTACAATGCTCTGCATGGAGCTACTCTAGCTAATTGCTCACACTTTCAATATGTATCCAGATTGAGACTCAGAGTCATCCGGATCGGTGTAAAAGCTTGCACCGGCGTAACTCTTTAGGACGAACTCTTTATCACCTTCATAACCGAGAAATATCTCCTTAGTCTTCTAAGGATAATTTTGACCGATGTCAAGTGATCCACTCCTGGATCAATATCGTACTCCCTTGCCAAACTCATGGCAAGGTACACAAAAGGTTTGGTACACAGCATAGCATACTTTATAGAACCTATGGCTGAGGCATAGGGAATGATTTTCATTCTCCTTCTATTTTCTGCCGTGGTTGTGTTTTGAGTCTTACTCAACTTTACGCCTTGCAATACAGGCAAGAACTTCTTCTTTGACTGTTCCATTTTGAACTACTTCAAAAATCTTGTCAAGGTATGTACTCATTGAAAAATCTTATCAACCGTCTTCATCTATCTCTATAGGTCTTGATGCCCAATATGTAAGCAGCTTCACGGAGGTCTTTCTTTGAAAAACTCCTTTCAAACACTCCTTTATGCTTTCCAGAAAATTCTACATAATTTCCGATCAACAATATGTCATTCACATATACTTATCAGAAAGGTTGTAGTGCTCCCACTCACTTTCTTGTAAATACAGGCTTCACCGCAAGTCTGTATAAAACTATATGCTTTGATCAACTCATCAAAGCGTATATTCCAACTCCGAGATGCTTGCACCCGTCCATAAATGGATCGCTGGAGCCTACACACTTTGTTAGCACCTTTTGGATCGACAAAACCTTCTGGTTGCATCATATATACAACTCTTCTTTAAGAAATCCATTAAGGAATGCAGGTATGACATCTATTTGCCAAATTTCATAAAATGCGGCAATTGCTAACATGATTCGGACAGACTTTTAAGCATCGATACAAGTGAGAGAATCTCATCGTAGTCAACACCTTGAACTTGTCGAAAACATTTTTGCGACAATTCGAGCTTTGTAGATAGTAACACTACTATCAGCGTCCGTCTTCCTCTTGAAGATCCATTTTATTCTCTATGGCTTGCCGATCATCGGACAAGTCAACCAAAGTCCATACTTTGTTTTCATACATGGATCCTATCTCAGATTTCATGGCCTCAAGCCATTTTGTGGAATCTGGGCTCATCATCGCTTCCTCATAGTTCGTAGGTTCGTCATGGTCAAGTAACATGACTTCCAGAACAGGATTACCGTACCACTCTGGTGCGGATCTTACTCTGGTTGTCCTACGAGGTTCGGTAGTAACTTGATCAGAAGTTTCATGATCATCATCATTAGGTTCCTCACTAATTGGTGTAGGAATCACTTGAACTGATTTCTGTGATGAACTACTTTCCAATAAGGGAGCAGGTACAATTACCTCATCAAGTTCTACTTTCCTCCCACTCACTTCTTTCGAGAGAAACTCCTTCTCTAAAAAGTATCCTATTTTTAGCAACGAATATCTTGCCTTCGGATCTGTGATAGAAGGTGTACCCAACAGTTTCCTTTGGGTATCCTATGAAGACACATTTCTCCGATTTGGGTTCGAGCTTATCAGGTTGAAACTTTTCCACATAAGCATCGCCGCCCCAAACTTTAAGAAACGACAGCTTAGGTTTCTTGCCAAACCACAATTCATACGATGTCGTCTCAACAGATTTAGATGGTGCCCTATTTAACGTGAATGCAGCTGTCTCTAATGCATAACCCTAAAACGATAGTGGTAAATCGGTAAGAGACATCATAGATTGCACCATATCTAATAAAGTATGGTTATGACGTTCGGACACACCATTACGCTATGGTGTTCCAGGTGGCGTGAGTTGCGAAACTATTCCACATTGTTCCAAATGAAGACCAAACTCATAACTCAAATATTCACCTCCACGATCAGATCGTAGAAACCTTATTTTCTTGTTACGATGATTTTCCACTTCACTCTGAAATTCTTTGAACTTTTCAAATGTTTCAGACTTATGTTTCATCAAGCATATATACCCATATCTGCTCAAATCATGTGTGAAGGTCAGAAAATAACGATACCCACCGCAAGCCTCAACACTCATCGGACCACATACATCAGTATGTATTATTTCCAATAAGTCAGTTGCTCGCTCCATTGTTCCGGAGAACGGAGTCTTAGTCATCTCACCCATGAGGCATGGTTCGCAAGCATCAAGTGATTCATAATCAAGTGATTCCAAAAGTCCATCAGCATGGAGTTTCTTCATGCGCTTTACACCAATATGACCTAAACGGCAGTGCCACATATAAGTTGTACTATCATTATTAACTTTGCATCTTTTGGCTTCAATATTATGAATATGTGTATCACTACGATCGAGATTCAATAAACCATTTATATTGGGTGTATGACCATAGAAGGTTTTATTCATGTAAACAGAACAACAATTATTCTTTGACTTAAATGAATAACCGTATTGCAATAAACATGATCCAATCATATTCATGCTCAACGCAAACACCAAATAAATACTAATCCCGAAGGTAAAGGGAGTGTGCGATGGTGATCTTATCAACCTTGGAATCACTTCCAACTCACATCATCACCTCGCCCTTAACTAGTCTCTGTTTATTTTGCAACTCCCGTTTTCGAGTTACTACTCTTAGCAACTGAACCAGTATCAAATACTGAGGGGTTGTTATAAACACTAGTAAAGTACACATCAATAACATGTATATCAAATATACCTTTGTTCACTTTGCCATCCTTCTTATCCGCCAAGTATCTAGGGCAGTTCCACTTCCAGTGACCATTTCCTTTGAAGTAGAAGCACTCAGTTTCAGGCTTGGGTCTATCTTTGGGATTCTTCATGGGAGTGGCAACTTGCTTGCCATTCTTCTTGAAGTTCCCTTGCCCTTTTACTTAGTGGTCTTGTCAACCATCAACACTTGATGCTTTTTCTTGATTTCTACCTTCACCGATTTCAGCATCGCGAAGAGCTTGGGAATTGTTTTCGTTATCCTTTGCATATTATAGTTCATCATGAAGTTCTAGTAACTCGGTGATAGTGACTAGAGAATTCTGTCAATCACTATCTTATCTGGAAGATTAACTCCCAATTGATTCAAGTGATTGTAGTACTCAGACATTCTGAGCACATGCTCACTAGCTGAGCTATTCTCCTCCATCTTGTAGGCAAAGTACTTTGTCAGAGGTCTCATACCTACTAACGCGGGCATGAGTCTGAAATACCAATTTCTACTCTTGGAACATCTCATATGCTCCATGTCGTTCAAAACATTTTTGAAGTCCCGGTTCTAAGCCGTAAAGCATGGTGCACTAAACTATCAAGTAGTCATCATACCGAGCTTGTCATACGTTCATAACGTCTACATCTGCTCCTGCAATAGGTCTGTCACCTAGCGGTGCATCAAGGACATAATTCTTCTATGCAGCAATGAGGATAATCCTCAGGTCATGGACCAAGTCCGCATTATTACTACTATCATCTTTCAACTTATTTTTCTCTAGGAACATATCAAAAGAATAAACGGGGAAGCTATGCGCGAGCTTATTGATCTACAACATAGATATGCAAATACTATCAGGACTAAGTTCATGATAAATTTAAGTTCAATTAATCATATTACTTAATAACTCCCACTTAGATAGACATCCCTCTAGTCATCTAAATGATCATGTGATCCAAATCAACTAAACCATGTCCGATCATCACGTGAGATGGAGCAGCTTTCAATGGTGAACATCACTATGTTGATCATATCTACTATATGATTCACGCTCGACCTTTCGGTCTCAGTGTTCCGAGGCCATATCTGCATATGCTAGGCTCGTCAAGTTTAACCCGAGTATTCTGCGTGTGCAAAACTGGCTTGCACCCGTTATATGTGAACGTAGAGCTTATCACACCCGATCATCACGTGGTGTCTCGGCACGACGAACCGTCACAATGGTGCATACTCAGGGAGAACACTTATACCTTGAATTTAGTGAGAGATCATCTTATAATGCTACCACCGTAGCAAAATAAGATGCATAAAAGATAAACATCACATGCAATCAAATAAGTGATATGATATGGCCATCATCATCTTGTGCCTTTGATCTCCATCTCCAAAGCACCGTCATGATCACCATCGTCACCGGCTTGACATCTTGATCTCCATCGAAGCATCGTTGTCATCTCGCCAACTATTGCTTCTACGACTATTGCTACCGCTTAGTGATAAAGTAAAGCAATTATATGGCGATTGTATTTCATACAATAAAGCGACAACCATATGGCTCCTGCCAGTTGCCGATAACTGTTACAAAACATAATCATCTCATACAACAATCTATATATCATCACGTCTTGACCATATCACATCACAGCAAGCCCCTACAAAAACAAGTTAGACGTCCTCTACTTTGTTGTTGCAAGTTTCACTACAAAAAAAAGACACATCCGTGACATTTTGGGCCGAACAAAAAAAATTGGTCATACTTATGACACTTCTATGACGATAATTGTGACAAAACACGGTATCATCATAGATGTGGTGGGGTCCTACTTCTATGACAAAAAATCATGACAGAAAATGGGCTTTTCGTCCTGGGCGGGCCGGAGACGCAGCTGCATTACATTCTTTGGGCCGTCCATGATGGAAAAAACCGTGGTAGAAGCAAGGGCGAGGAAAATATCGGGGTGTTCCCGTTTAGGGTGGGTGGTCGGGACCGAGCGATGCACGTTTCTCTCGTACACGCACGCGCGTGGGTGCGAGGCGTTGGGCTCTAACTGAACCCGAGCGAGGCGTTGGGCTCTAACTGAACCCGAGCGATTGCACTGCAGGCTACGCGTTACTGAACCCGAGCGATCGATCGATGGCTGTTAACTGAACCCGATCGAGCGATTCCTTCACTACTGCTGCTAAATGAAGCCGATCGATGCTG